>NC_058088.1:188239251-188256751 GCF_014858855.1 Bufo gargarizans
CAGAGGGATTGAAAGATGCATTTGCCTTTCATGAGGCCTATCTCCTTGGACTCTGCTATGTCTCAGGCCGTTCGTATTGACAGGCGTCTTAGAGAGAGAGGAGAGATCTCTCCTTCCTGTCATACTCAGTCCCAGGACAGTGCAGCGGTCCCATTCTGTGCGCAGGGGTCTCAGTCGCTGTCAGCCCCTTCTGAGCAGGAGCCCATGCAGCTGGGGTTGATTGCTTCTGACAATAGAAGATTCAGCTCGCATGGGAAGGTTTGTTTTTGTTGTGGAGGTATTAATCATTTGGCAAATGTTTGTCCCTCTAGGAGATTCAGGCAGTTTTCTGGGAGTAATAAAGAAACAAAAAGGAAAAAATCTTTTGAAAATGTTCCGTCTGTTACTATTGGCAGGGTTGAGGCTGAAATTGAAGGTTTTCCGTTTGCTTGTAGTTCCCGTTTTGTCCTGCCGGCTAGGGTGGCGCTAGAGAGCAAGAACATTTTTTGTGAGATTTTTGTGGATAGTGGAGCAGCGGTCAATCTCATTGATAATCATTTTGCGATAACTCATGGTTTCCAGGTGCGCACTTTGGGAAAGGATATTCCTGTTTTTGCTATTGATTCCGCTCCACTTTCTCAGAAATCATTAAAGGGCATAGTTCACAATATTCGTTTAATTGTGAGTGATGCTCATGTTGAGGATGTGTCATGTTTCGTCCTTAGCGGATTACCTACTCCTCTAGTGTTGGGGCTACCCTGGCTCACTAAACATAACCCCACCATTGATTGGCAAGCGAGGCAAATAAATGGTTGGAGTGACTTTTGCAGAGAGAATTGCCTCACGACATCTGTTTCTGAGGTTTCTACTAAGACTGTACCATGTTTTCTCTCTGAATTTTCGGATGTCTTCTCTGAGAGTGGTGTTCAGGATTTGCCCCCGCACAGGGAGTACGATTGCCCTATTAATCTCATCCCAGGCACCAAGCTGCCTAAATCTCGTTTATACAACCTCTCCCAACCTGAAAGGGTCGCTATGCGTGCTTATATCTCTGAGAGTCTGAGAAAAGGACACATACGACCCTCGAAGTCACCTGTTGCCGCTGGTTTTTTCTTTGTTAAGAAAAAAGATGGTTCTTTAAGACCTTGTCTGGATTTCAAGGAGCTGAACAGTATCACTATTCGTGACCCTTATCCGCTTCCTCTGATCCCGGACCTGTTTAACCAGGTTGTTGGGGCTAAAGTGTTTTCCAAGTTGGATCTAAGAGGGGCATACAACCTGGTCAGGGTCAGAGAAGGAGACGAATGGAAGACGGCCTTCAATACCCCTGAGGGCCATTTTGAGAATTTGGTTATGCCTTTTGGTTTGATGAATGCCCCAGACGTTTTTCAGCATTTCGTGAACAGCATTTTTTATCATTTAATGGGAAAATTTGTATTAGTGTATTTGGATGACATTTAGATTTTTTTCTCCTGATTTCAAAACTCATAAGGAACACTTACGTCAGGTCTTGCTCATCCTGCGGGAGAATAAATTATACGCGAAACTGGAAAAATGTGTGTTTGCGGTTCCAGAAATTCAATTTCTGGGGTTTCTTCTCTCCGCTTCTGGTTTTCGCATGGACCCCGAGAAGGTCCGCGCTGTGCTTGAGTGGGAGCTTCCTGAGAATCAGAAGGCGCTGATGCGTTTTTTGGGCTTTGCCAATTATTACAGGAAGTTTATTTTGAATTATTCCTTTATTGTTAAACCACTCACTGATATGACCAGAAAGGGGGTAGATTTTTCTTCCTGGTCGGTAGAGGCGCGTAAGGCCTTTTCTAATATCAAGGAGAGTTTTGCTTCCGCTCCCATCTTGGTACAACCTGATATTTATCTACCCTTCATAGTTGAGGTTGATGCTTCTGAGGTGGGTGTGGGGGCGGTCTTGTCTCAGGGTTCCTCTCCTGCCAAATGGCGACCGTGTGCCTTTTTCTCGAAGAAACTCTCCTCCGCAGAGAGAAATTACGATGTGGGAGATAGGGAGTTGTTGGCCATCAAGTTGGCTTTTGAGGAATGGCGCCATTGGCTAGAGGGAGCCAGACACCCTATTACCGTGTTTACTGACCATAAAAATCTGGCCTACTTGGAGTCAGCCAAGCGTCTGAACCCGAGACAGGCCAGATGGTCTTTTGTTCTTTTCTAGGTTTAATTTTGTGGTCACGTTCCGCCCTGGAGTTAAGAATGTGAAGGCGGATGCCCTGTCACGTTGTTTTCCGGGAGGCGGGAATTTTGAAGACCCGGGTCCCATTTTGGCTGAAGGTGTGGTGGTCTCTGCTCTTTTTCCTGAATTGGAGGCAGAGGTGCAGGCAGCCCAGTCAGAGGCTCCTGATCTTTGTCCTCCTGGGAGGTTGTTTGTGCCTCTCGCTTTAAGACACAAGATTTTTAAGGAACACCACGATACGGTCCTTGCTGGGCACCCGGGGGCAAGAGCCACAGTGGATCTCATCGCTCGGAGATTCTGGTGGCCTGCGCTTCGTAAGTCGGTTGAGGGTTTTGTGGCAGCCTGCGAGACTTGCGCTCGTGCCAAAGTCCCTCATTCACGGCCATCAGGTCCTCTCCTTCCCTTACCCATTCCTTCCCGTCCTTGGACACATCTGTCCATGGACTTCATAACGGACCTGCCTCGTTCCTCGGGGAAGACTGTGATTCTGGTGGTGGTGGACCGTTTTAGCAAAATGGTGCATTTCATCCCTTTTCCTGGTTTGCCCAATGCTAAGACGCTGGCGCAGGCATTTATTGATCACATTGTCAAATTGCATGGTATTCCTTCAGACATAGTCTCTGATAGGGGCACGCAGTTTGTTTCCAGATTCTGGAAGGCTTTCTGTTCTCGCTTGGGGGTTCGGTTGTCATTCTCTTCTGCTTTCCACCCGCAGTCGAAATGGCCAGACAGAGCGCGTCAATCAGAATCTGGAAACATATCTGCGCTGTTTTGTGGCGGAGAATCAAGAGGATTGGTGTTCTTTTTTGTCCCTTGCTGAGTTTGCTTTAAATAACCGTCGTCAGGAGTCCTCTGATAAGTCACCATTTTTTGGTGCATATGGGTTTCATCCGCAGTTTGGGACTTTCTCGGGAGAGGGGTCTTCTGGTTTACCTGATGAGGACAGATTCTCCTCGTCTTTGTCTTCTATTTGGCAAAAGATTCAGGATAATCTAAAGAGCATGAGTGAGAGATATAAGCGTGTGGCAGATAAGAGACGTGTGCCTGGTCCGGACCTGAATGTTGGTGATCTGGTGTGGTTGTCTACCAAGAATATCAAATTGAAGGTTCCCTCCTGGAAGTTGGGTCCTAGGTTTATTGGGCCTTACAAAATCCTGTCTGTCATCAATCCTGTTGCCTACCGTCTTGATCTTCCTCAGACTTGGAAGATCCATAATGTTTTTCATAAATCCTTATTGAAACCTTATGTTCAACCCATTGTACCCTCGCCTTTGCCTCCTCCTCCGATTATGGTTGATGGGAATCTTGAACTTCAGGTCTCTAGGATTGTGGATTCTCGTCTTGTCCACGGTTCTCTCCAGTACCTCGTTCATTGGGAGGGTTATGGTCCTGAGGAGAGGATGTGGGTCCCAGTGACGGACATTAAGGCCACTCGTCTCATCAGGGCTTTCCATAGGTCCCATCCTGAGAAGGTGGGCTCTGAGTGTCCGGAGTCCACTCGTAGAGGGAGGGGTACTGTCACAACCAGACAGCTGAGAAGCTCTGACAGAAGCCTTTCAGAACCTCCTCCTTGAGTTTTCTTTGTTTTGAATTTCAGTTCTTCATCTCGTTAGCCTCTCTCAGCTGTCATGTAGTTGGACTGATTGCATCCCTTTAAATTCCTCCCCATAATGCATTAGTGTGCGGCTTATACAACTTCCTGGAGTGTGTGTGCATGCTGACCCTATCTTCCAGCCTTCTACAAGATAAGTGCTGTACATTTATTTGTGATTTTCTGTTTGCTGGATCCCAGGTGACCCTGACTCCCTCCGTGTCTAGTGTAGGGAGCCGGTGGTCGTGTCCCCTCACTATTGTAGGGTGTTCAGGTGGTATATAGTCGAGGTACGTGGATATGCGATCATCCACCATTGGGATTTTCGCATAGGCTGAGCAGACAGGGAGAGAGCCAGGTCTGATGCAGGGGTCTCCCTTTTGTTCCTTAGTTTTGGATCCAGTGAGTCATATATTCATTTTGCATGGTCTTGTTTCCTGTACACCTTCCGTGACACCTGTAGGATGTCTTTATTTGATAGTTTGGTTCCTTTAGTCAAATAAAGATATCCTGCAGGACCGAAAAGTGCACATTCGAAAAAGGTGGAATCATAAAAGACAAACTCCCCAACTTTTAACAAGGACATATAGATAAATACATCTTGGATGAAAAATGGATGCTGGATATTCTATTCGAAAAATCTCATCACAATTATTCTAGGCGATTTATATTATTTGATTTTTATCCGATTTTTACTCGATTCTATAATATTTGACATTTCCACTCCTTGTGTAATATGGTTATATGATAGTGTATAATTTTATATGTATTATACAGAATGAATATATAACCAGGGTTGGGGCGAGCACACATCACTTGGACCACAGTAATAGATAATGTGAATAAAATGTAATTAAATCACAATCCAGCTACACGTGTATAATATAATATAAAATCCACAATAAGCAATGCTTTATAAAATTCAGATAAAATTAATTCTAGCACTAAATTCCACACAAATAGAGTTCATAGATAGGATAAGTCCCTTATATTCACAACACGCTAATGTGGGATAAATCTGCACCGTGATGGATTGCGTTACAGTTGCTGAACGTCCATGTCCAGTATGCATGTAAGCGCACACGCCCGACTCCTGCGCACTAATCCGGTGCTTATGTAGTCTGTGGGTTCCAGGGTGGGCAATGCGGATCTACCCAACTGAACTCCTGCTCATGTGGCGTGTCGCACCGCAGTATCGTGTAGCACAAATTGTATGTAGTAGGGTTATTTATGCTGATTTTCGTTTCATGCCCATCACATAAAATTCCACAAGTAGAGTCTTCTTACCTTCCGATTGATTTGTATCGTGCGTGCCTCTTTGTGGACGTGAGAGGTAAAACGAGCGGCGCGGACACTGCCGGCGTCTCGCTCCTAACTCCTGTAGTTCGCTTACCCGAAGTCTCGCAGGACTTGGAGCGTGATCTGTATCCAATCGGTGAAGAGCGGTGAAGGTCAGATTATTTGCTCTACGTCCTGATTGTTCCTCTATTTCAATATTGTTAGCATGGCCATGCATAAAGATGCGGAGGTGCTTCTTTCCCAGACGCGTTTCGGGAACTCTCCTTCCCTTAGTCAGTGGTACAGCATCACCTGTCGGCCTCCGCCTTTTATATCCTTAATGAGCACCAAATCCTGGATCACTGGATTCACTTCAAAGGAAAAGATTTGCATGCGTTTTCCATGCGATTTTTTTGTATACATACGTTTTTCATAATATGTGTTCCTTCCTGCATTCTACGTATCTTGTATAAACAGAATTATTGTTACAGATTGCATGTGTAATCTCCAACATAAAGTAATACGGAGTAAGTTATAGTCCGCCCTATTCTGTGGATACATTCATTTGAGTCTCCATTGCAATGTACATTGTTAAAATATTAATAATACATAATCAATAAAAATATAATATATAAAATATACATTTATTAAGATGGATGAGAGAGAAAGTTAAAATGCACAATCAGGTATAATGAGAGATGCACAACTTTTGGGGTCCAAATTATATTGAAAATTTCACTGGTATAACTGATATATGGTATACGTTCCACCTATCAAAATCAAATCACTGTCGTTTGGAACGCTACATTTCTGTTAAAACTGTTACTTTATTAATCAGAAAAACAAAAGGGAAGGGGGACTAACCTATATTAAAATTCTAGGACACCATCCATTCAGTATAGGGTCGATATGAGGACCTATAAGCCGCATACACGGTAAATGCAGCTGCGGATGGGGTCACTAGAAATGCCGCAGGCTAGTGCTATACTGCAAGTGAAAGCAGAGGGCCATGGGGCCGTGCTAATTGATTCCACAGAAGTAAGCACTAAGGTGCGGTCAGTGTGCTCTGAATCACTACCAGCTCATGGATCCCTCGACTAAAGTTATGGATAGACTAATCCAGTGATAAACATCTGCCTGCAGAAGCCGATCTCAATTGAATCCATCCGTTCATGTGAAACGGATGTCTAAGAATCGGCCCTGCAGACACGAATCACTGGATCTAAGCTAAGCTGGGTGAAACAGGAAGATCTGGATTGCTGTTGCTCATCTAACTGCAGAGGGCTGAGATCCGCAGACCTCAACTGCAGTGTGAGCGCAAAGCAGATACAAATGAACATTGATTCATCCCCACACCACACTCAACGCGTTTCGCCATAAGGCTCGTCAGGAGCGTGTATCTGTGGTTCGCAGGATAAATATTCAAAGCTGCTGAGCCTCCATTACAGAGGCTGCAGCTGTAAGTACGAGGTGGCCGAACGCGGCCGCTCAGGTGCACAGAATATGAGGAGAGTCCTCCTCCCCTCAACTGGGATTATTTTTTACATCAGAGATCCAGGAATCTCAAATCAACTTTCTGGATTTAACCATCTTCAGGGACAGGATGGGCAATATTGGCACACGGCTGTTCCGCAAGGAGACTGCAACAAACAGCCTCCTTAGTTGGGACAGTTGCCACCCCCTGCCCCTGAAGAGGGGAATTCCAAAAGGGCAATACCTTCGGGTAAGGCGTAACTGCTCCAGTATGTCGGATTTCAGAACGGCATCCAGTGATCTACGAACCAGATTTAGGAGTAGGGGGTACCCACAACATGTACTAACTAAAGCGTACCAGCATTCACTGGCACAAAACCGGGATGCCCTCCTTACCCCTAGGTCGGGATCGGCTGGAATGGACCAGTTGCGCATCATAGCCACATATGATGAAGCACACAACACAGTGCGTGACTTGCTGACGACCTACTGGGGTATTCTTAAATCAGACCCAGATATTGGGGATATGATAGGCGATGTACCTCTAATCACGTACAGACGTGGACGTAGTTTGAGAGATCGCCTGGTGCACAGCTTTTTTCAGGGCCCGACTACATCCACATGGCTGAGTACCAGCCTCAAAGGGACCTTCCGCTGTGGCAGCTGCGTGGCTTGCCCTGCAATCCAGACTGGCGCTACATTTATCTGTAGCGTCACCGAACAGAGATTTACTATCAGATCATTTGTCAATTGCAAAACAAGAGGCCTGGTATATTTGGCCACTTGTGTTTGCGGAAAGCAATATGTGGGTAAAACCACAAGAGAATTCCGTAGAAGAATAGCAGAACATCTAAATGACATCCGCAAAGGGGCGGATACCCCGATTGCTAGACACATATCGACCATGCACAACGGTGATGTGGATGTCATCAAATTTCAGGCTGTGGAGGTGGTCAGAAGATCGCCAAGAGGAGGCGACTTTGATAGGCGGTTATTGCAAAAAGAGACACAGTGGATTTACCGCCTATGTGCGCTCCAGCCCCAGGGACTAAATGAGTATAATTCCTTTGTGTGTTTTCTCTAGATCCCTGGAGCTGAGGTGCAACGGGGGAACATTAGGGGTGATGACATACTGCCCACGATCCGTGTGTCTCAGCGGCATGGACTACTAATGACTCTATGTCATTAGATCACCTAGGCAATTGAGGGGGCTAGGAGATACCAGGGGTGTGATAGTGTAATTATTGGTTGTGGATTACTTATACCACATTATACCATACACTGCCCCTTTAAATCAGCCTGATCACAGTATTGCCATCTAGTAAAAATGCTGCTGGGTCTTTCCTGACCCTCCTGTATTGTCTCCACCACCACCGATTGATGTCCTCAATTAATTAAATAAAATAAATAAAATTAAATAAAATACAATGTAGTTCATACCACTTCATGATCCCTGTCCCGATCGGAGCTATACAAACGTTGCCAGGGTAGTAAGTCGCCGTATATATTTACTCTAACTTTAATGTAGAATGTTATTACATTCATCTGGGCCGGTCTCATCGAGGGGGCGGCACAATGGGGCGGGATGGATGATGCGGCGATGCCGTGCCTCCTGCGTCCTCATTGGCCGTTCTGCAGGCGGGGCTCAGTTGAGGGGAGGAGGACTCTCCTCATATTCTGTGCACCTGAGCGGCCGCGTTCGGCCACCTCGTACTTACAGCTGCAGCCTCTGTAATGGAGGCTCAGCAGCTTTGAATATTTATCCTGCGAACCACAGATACACGCTCCTGACGAGCCTTATGGCGAAACGCGTTGAGTGTGGTGTGGGGATGAATCAATGTTCATTTGTATCTGCTTTGCGCTCACACTGCAGTTGAGGTCTGCGGTTCTCAGCCCTCTGCAGTTAGATGAGCAACAGCAATCCAGATCTTCCTGTTTCACCCAGCTTAGCTTAGATCCAGTGATTCGTGTCTGCAGGGCCGATTCTTAGACATCCGTTTCACATGAACGGATGGATTCAATTGAGATCGGCTTCTGCAGGCAGATGTTTATCACTGGATTAGTCTATCCATAACTTTAGTCGAGGGATCCATGAGCTGGTAGTGATTCAGAGCACACTGACCGCACCTTAGTGCTTACTTCTGTGGAATCAATTAGCACGGCCCCATGGCCCTCTGCTTTCACTTGCAGTATAGCACTAGCCTGCGGCATTTCTAGTGACCCCATCCGCAGCTGCATTTACCGTGTATGCGGCTTATAGGTCCTCATATCGACCCTATACTGAATGGATGGTGTCCTAGAATTTTAATATAGGTTAGTCCCCCTTCCCTTTTGTTTTTCTGATTAATAAAGTAACAGTTTTAACAGAAATGTAGCGTTCCAAACGACAGTGATTTGATCCAAATTATATTGGACTTGATCGTGGTATATAGAACTGGGGGCCCGCGTCCGAGTCCACGACTCAGTATCGATAAACGGCCTGACTGAGTCGCGAGAGTCGGAACGGGGGCACCCAGTCTATAGGAACCCGAAGATCTCTAATTCTGCGTTCAGCCCCACTGGCAACAACGATCCAAACTCATAGATGTGCCTTGATTCTATCCTAGACATCTGCTTAATGAAGTTGCCCGTCATAGGACGTTTAGTACAGTCACCTACAAGGGCACTGGATCAGGTAGATGACACCGGCGGTGTTGCAGGTTAGGCAGTCTTTGATCTCCCATGTGTGGTTAGAGATGGTAGTGGTCTTCCTAGATGTAGAATTAACCTTACATGCCATACATTTACCGCATTTAAAAAAAAGCCCTGACGGTTCATCCAGGTGCCCAAAATGGTCTTATTTTTCAATATCTTTGGAGTTTTAATCGATGGGGCTATGTGAATGTTAATGACGGCATATCTGGTAAGAGATGGCCTATTTTTTTTGTCGCTCAGGTGGTGCCAGTGGGTTTTGATGGTTTTCTGTAACCACTTGTGACTACTGTTGAATGGGAGGATAATTATGGGATTTTACTAAAGTATGACGTAAAGTCATGATTTTATTAAAGACACGGAGGCGAGTATTGCTTTAACCTTTCTTTACTTCTACCATAGCAGCAAAGAGAGAAAATGGTATACAAAAAAGAAACCATGGTAACAGACTCCTCCCCCTTATCCCAGTATATCCTTCCTTGTCTGTCTGAGCTCTTCCTCTTTCTTTGTGTCTCAAACAGCGCTGGTCAACCGGAACAACAGACGCCGAAACCACCGGGTAACGAAAAAAACCCCTTGAACTCGTCGGCTTGGACCGCCACAACTGGACCTCCGACCGGAACTGTGTAACTCTAAAACATGAAGCCGTAAGCCTCTCAACCTAGGAAAAAAGGAAATAAGAGAAAAACCTTCTAAGAGCATAATCCAGTGCATTAGAAACATAGGATCCACTAGTTGGAAACACAGTAACAACTTTAAAATTCTGACCATACGGTAAATCAACAAAACATACTTACGTCAAAAACCCCAAGGGGTGGGTCCAGGGAGGGCAATACTCGCCTCCGTGTCTTTAATAAAATCATGACTTTACGTCATACTTTAGTAAAATCCCATAATTTTATAACAAGACACGGAGGCTCCTATTGCTTGTTTAAAGCTGAGCCACTATAGAATCAAAAGCATGCGAAGCCGGTCGGAAATAAAACTCCCGGAAAGTGGAAGATCTGGACCAATCCGCCAATCTCATAACATCCTCCAAACGAGCCCCAGATAACGTCATGGACGTAGCTGTCGCACTGCGGACCGAATGTGCCGTGAAGATAGACGTATCAATCCCGGAAAGGGATAGAATCCACTGCAAACGGGCTGCGAAACGAAATGAATAAGTGGGGGAGAGAAAGAGACCGCAGTGGACGGGTTCTGTCCTCATACTCGCGTAAGCACGCTACAGGACATAGCTGTGGAGAAGTCGGAAAACGGGGGTAAGAGACCGACCGGATACTGGTTTTCGTGCGACGGGAAATGTTAAAGTGGACCCCCTCCGGGGTGAAGGATCTGGCGTCCCAATCCAAAGCACGCACATCCGAAACTCTCTTACAGGAGATTAAACAGAATAAAGTGACCAATTTGGCCGATAACTGACGTAACGACAATAGCTCATTTGAGGGCCAACTGACTAGAAATTGCAAGACATCCGACACATCCCAGGTAGACGAAAACCGTGGCCGAGGTGGTCGGGCCAAACGTGAACCCTTGAGTAAACGACAGACCAGGGGGTGTTGACCCGCTGGACGGCCGTCGACACCGTTGTGTCTGGAGGAAATTGCTGACCTAAAGACATTGATGGTGCGGTAAGCCTTCCCTGCCTCAAAAAGTGAGGATAAAAAGGCTAAGATGGAATTGACAGGGGCCGTAACGGGATCCAGAGTCCGGTCGACGCACCAGCGAGACCAAGAACCCCAGGCGGCTCGATAAGCCCGTCTCGTCCCGGGCGCCCAAGCGCAGTCCAATAAGAACCTAGCTGTTCCTGAAAGTCCAGCGCCTCCTCCTGGACTCCCGATATCTTGCAAGCTAGGAGGCGTAGCGACCCGTTCTGCAGGAGTGGGTGAACTTCTCCTGCAGGCCCTTGGAGTAGTGACACCTGAGTGGGAAGGAGAAACGGAAAGTCCACTAGAAGTTCCAGGATCTGAGGGAACCAGGACTGGGTCCTCCAAAACGGAACAATCAGAACCAGGTTCGCCAACTGCTGACGAACCTGAAGGAGCACTCGTGGAATGAGCGCGAAGGGAGGGAATGCGTACATCAACGCTCCTCCCCAATGTTGAAGCAGAGCGTCCACTGCCTCCGCCAAGGGATCCGGCCTCCAGCTGAAAAACCTGGGCAGTTGGGTATTCAAACGGGAAGCGAAGAGGTCGACTGCAAAGGGACCCCACAGAGAAGAAATAGCAGAAAAAACCGTCTCGTCTAACTTCCAGTCGCTGGAGTCCGATATGTAGCGAGAACTCCAGTCCGCCAGAGTGTTGTGAAGGCCTGGAAGGTACTCGGCCACCACAGAGATGTTCCTGTCGAGACAGAATTCCCAAAAATCCTTCGCCAAATGGGTCAGAACCACCGACCGTGTGCCACCCATACAATTGACGTACCTGACCGCAGATATATTGTCCATGCGGAGCCTGATGGCTGAGCTGACCACACCATTGGCAAAACTGCGAATGGCAAACGACCCTGCTAGGAGTTCCAGGGCGTTGATGTGAAGATGGGATTCTTCTGGAGACCATGGACCGCCCGTGGACACACCACTGCAATGTGCTCCCCATCCGTGCAGGCTCGCATCGGATTCTATGATCAGATCCGGTTGGGGACCCACGATCGCTCTGCCATTCCACACTGACAGGTTGTGGATCCACCATCTCATCTCGTCCGTCGTCTCGGCATCTAATGAGACCAAATCTGCGTAAGAGGCCCCCGACCGAAGGTGAGCAATTTTGAGGCGCTGCAACGCACGATAATGGAGGGGGGCTGGGAAAATGGCCTGTATTGAGGAGGCCAGAAGTCCGATTATCCTTGCCAAATGCCGCAACGACATCTGAGGTAGGCGTAGAGCATGCTTCAACTCCTTGCGGATAGCCTTGACTTTCGAGAGTGGAAGACTGAGGGATAATTCTTCCGAGTTCACCTGGAAACCCAAGAACTCTATGGATCTGGAGGGGGTCAAACAGGATTTCTCCTGGTTGACAATGAACCCCAAGTCGGAAACGAGCGTCACCGTCAAGTGGAGGTGTCTCAACAAGAGAGCCCGTGATTGGGCCATGATCAAGATATCGTCCAGGTAGACGATCAGACGAACACCTCTGCTGCGAAGCCAAGCCACCACTGGGCGCATGATCTTGGTAAAGCACCAGGGGGCGGAGGACAGGCCGAACGGAAGGCAGGTGAAGCGCCAGGCCTGACCGTTCCACAGGAACCGCAGCAGGTCTCTTGAAGAGGGGGACACTGGGACCGTGAGATAGGCGTCTTGGAGATCTATCTTGGCCAACCAATCGCCTGGAAGGAGCAGATCCCTCAAAAGATGGATGCCCTCCATCTTGAAATGTCGGTATTGTACAAAATTGTTCAGGGCTTTCAAATTGATCACCGGGCGCATCTGGCCCCCTTTCTTTTGCACCAGGAAAATACTGCTGATGACACCCCCACGATTCTCCGGTGCGCGTTCGATCGCGCCTTTCTGCAGAAGATCCGACAATTCCCTCTGAAATTGGGACCGTGCCGCATAGGACAGTGGTACCGTAGGGGGGGCTGGGATGGAGCTCGGATCGGCAATCAGATCTATTGTGAACCCCTGCACAGTAGAAAGGACCCATTGGTCTGAGGTTATGCCTGACCACACATGAGAAAAGAATCGGAGTCTGCCCCCGACTAAATGGTCTAAAAAAAGGAGGGGGACGAAGAACATAACTTACCGAATGGTCGACGGGAGCCTGGATTCCCTCGGAAACCTCGTGACCTGAAGGGAGCGCCTCGTGAGGGAAAAAAGGACGGCTGATGTCTCTGATCCTGGAGGGATGCTCTATAATTAAAGGAGCCTCTGCCGGAACCTCTGGCATGAAAGTTGGAACGGCCGGACAGTCGGCCCCTAGCACTGCCGGCCCTGTTGGAAAAACGCCCTTGAAAGACTCGACGCATCGAAGTCTGGGCTTTATCAAGAGCCGTAAAAGCTCCTACATATTTCCCTAGCTCTTTAATAAAAGAGTCGCCAAAGAGCAACCCCTGGGCGTCCTTGCCCGCTTCAGTCAATGCTAAGTTCGAGAGCTTTGGCTCGATCTTAATTAGTATTGCCTTCCGCCTTTCAATGGCGAGCGAGGTATTGGTATTACCCGCTACGCATATGGCTCGCTGGGCCCAACCTCTCAATTCTATAGGGTCTACCTGGCTACCTGCCGCGATAGCGGACTCAGCCAAATCGAAAATCTTTGCTAAAGGACCTGTAATGTCCAGTAGCTTGTCTTGGACAGCCTTCAAGGCCGCGTCTAGCCCTTTACGGGGGTTAAACCCCGTCTTCGCCAGAAACTGGACCATCTTTGGATCCACTGATGGCGTCTCGCACACTTTGTGTGGTATTAAAGGACGAGGGCACTCCGCCCGCAACTTATTACGCGATTCCTTACTAAGCGGATTGCGTATGCGAGCCTCCATATACTGCGCCACATGTGTGGCGGGCATCCATTCCGCGGAGCGGGGATGATGCAGCTCCTCGGGGTTAAACAGCGGTTCCCCAGACGGATCCAATAAGAGATCCTCTGCTGATCCCTGTTGTAGTAACGGGGCTTCCGGGTCTAGATTACGAACCGGATCCACAGCAATATCCGCCAAATCGTCCTCCACCTCATCCGTCAATTCATAGACGTTGTCATGAGTCTCCTCCTCTGACTCCCTATCAGAGTCTGACCTAGGCTCAGGTAGAGACCTGGCAGTCTTCCATGCCCGCGTTTTTTCTGCCTGGCGGGTACAAGCTCGTTTACGCGACTGAAGCGCGTTGTCTTGGGATGGGGATGGCCCATCAATCTGAGGTGTTCTGGAGACAATAGGAGGTGGTCCTGGAGGTGGGACCAAAACCTGGGTAGTAGTAGCAGGGCGCGCCATAAGGGCCTGAGATATAGACTGGGTCAATGCAGATGACATCGAACCCATGGCGGTTATAATGGCATTAGATATGGATCTTTGCAGTGCCACCTCATGGTCGTCCGGGTGGATCACCTCGGACCTCCTATCCTGCGCAGGGGAACCCTGATCCACTTGGGGGGCTTCACTAGGGGCCACAGAGGCAACGGAATTCTTTCTGACAGACATGGTGAAGTAGCAAAAGGCAGGGGTTAGTCACCCCGACCGGAGCAGCAAAAATAGCACTAGAGGAGAAAAAGAGAAAAGGGGATAATGAAGCCAGGAATCATAGCCAGCTCGTGGGTAGACGAAATGGAATAAAACAGAACTTACAAGGCTCAAGAGCAGTGGAAAAAGACCGCCAGGAGATGCGCTGTGCAGAGCGGGATGTCCGGTGTGTGCAGAGCGGGGAAACGCACAGGGACGGCGAAATCTCGCGAGATCTCGCCGTCAGTAGCAGCCGAATGCGAAAAAAATGCGAAAATGCGAAAATATGCGAAAAAAACGCGCGCGAAATCTCGAACTCGCGAGACTTCGGGCGAGAAGGAGAGGAAGAAGAAGCAGAAAGCGCGCGCAATGGCGGCGCAGTCTGAGGTAACGAGGGACAAGGATGACAGGGCAGAGAAACGGATCACACGGGGGGAAAGCGGGGAAGCCGCAAAAACTGTTATAAGGACAAACCCCTAGGCAGAACGGCCACAGAAGTACCTGAACGAAAAAACATATACATATATATACGTACCCTAGATAAATAAATATATATATATACAGGAGAGAAATATGTATCTACGATAAGAGTCTAATCAGAATCTAATAAAGAAACCGAACGAACCGATAATCCAAGCACATAAAAATACAAATATACCAGACCCTGAGCAATGCCACAGAGCTGGAGAGTACTTATCTGCCTGGTAGCAGCAAAGAAAGAGGAAGAGCTCAGACAGACAAGGAAGGATATACTGGGATAAGGGGGAGGAGTCTGTTACCATGGTTTCTTTTTTGTATACCATTTTCTCTCTTTGCTGCTATGGTAGAAGTAAAGAAAGGTTAAAGCAATAGGAGCCTCCGTGTCTTGTTATAAAATTCTAGTGTTAATGGTTTCACTATCTTGTGGTGTTTCAGTCACTGGTTCCTCACTTGTGAACCAGGTTCTTCTATCTAATGTCCTGGTTCTCTCTAGTTCTGTATTTACCACCTTTTCAGGATATTTCCTCTCTATAAACTGATCCTTCATTTTAGCCGCTTCCGCCTCAAAGTCTTGCTTCTGTGTGCAATTTCTTCTGATTCTGCGGAACTGGCCGAATGGGACATTCATCAGCCACCTTGGCCGATGGCAACTTGAGAACTGTATAACACTATTCTTAGATGTGGGCTTGGAGAATGTGTTGCATCTAGATCTTTGTCCTAATACTTTTATTTTCAAATCCAGAAATTCTGTCTCTTCTACAATATCTGAGGTAAATCTCAAATTTAACTGGTTTTGATTAATTTCTTTCAGGAATGTTTCCAATTCCGCTCTGCTCTTTTTCCAAATAAAGATGATATCGTCTATAAATCTCCGCCATATAATTTGGACCCCAAAAGTTGTGCATCTCTCATTATACCTGATTGTGCATTTTAACTTTCTCTCTCATCCATCTTAATAAATGTATATTTTATAAATTTTATATATTATAGTTTTATTGATTATGTATTATTAATATTTTAACAATGTACATTGCAATGGAGACTCAAATGACCAACAGTCAGGTCAAATGAATGTATCCACAGAATAGGGCGGACTATAACTTACTCCGTATTACTTTATGTTGGAGATTACACATGCAATCTGTAACTATAATTCTGTTTATACAAGATACGTAGAATGCAGGAAGGAACACATATTATGAAAAACGCATGTATACAAAAAAAAAAAAAAAAATAGCATGGAAACGCATGCAAATCTTTCCCTTTGAAGTGAATCCAGTGATCCAGGATTTGGTGCTCATTAAGGATATAAAAGGCGGAGGCCGACAGGTGATGCTGCACCACTGACGAAGGGAAGGAGAGTTCCCGAAACGCGTCTGGGAAAGAAGCACCTCCGCATCTTTATGCATGGCCATGCTAACAATATTGAAATAGAGGAACACTCGGACAATCAGGACGTAGAGCAAATAATCTGACATTCACCGCTCTTCACCGATTGGATACAGATCACGCTCCAAGTCCCGCGAGACTTCGGGTAAGCGAACTACAGGAGTTAGGAGCGAGACGCCGGCAGTGTCCCGCGTCGCTCGTTTTACCTCTCGCGTCCACAAAGAGGCGCACGCGATACAAATCAATCGGAAGGTAAGAAGACTCTACTTGTGGAATTTTATGTGATGGGCATGAAACGAAAATCGGCATAAATAACCCTACTACATACATTTTGTGCTAAACGATACTGCGGTGCGAGACGCCACATGAGCAGGAGTTCAGTTGGGTAGATCCGCATTGCCCACCCTGGAACCCACAGACTACATAGGCACCGGATTAGTGCGCAGGAGTCGGGCGTGTGCGCTTACATGCATACTGGACATGGACGTTCAGCAACTGTAGAGCAATCCATCACGGTGCAGATTTATCTACACATTAGCGTGTTGTGAATATGAGGGACTTATCCTATCTATGAACTCTATTTGTGAGGAATTTAGTGCTAGAATTGATTTTATCTGAATTTTATAAAGCATTGCTTATTGTGGATTTTATATTATATTATACACGTGTAGCTGGATTGTGATTTAATTACATTTTATTCACATTATCTATTACTGTGGTCCAAGTGTTGTGTGCTCGCCCCAACCCTGGTTATATATTCATTACTAGAGGGTGGGTGTCCCTCTAATTTGGGTTATGTCGGGGGGTAATAATTCAATTAAGAATTATTAATTATGGTCATAAAAATAACAATAAAAATTTATGAAATTTGTCAAATTCTTAAAATCATAACCTGGTGAATTGTAGACCAGCGTTTCCCAACCAGTGTGCCTCCAGCTGTTGCAAAACTACAACTCCCAGCATGCCCGCACAGCTAAAGGCTGTCCAGGCATGCTGGGAGTTGTAGTTTTGCAACAGCTGGAGGCACACTGGTTGGGAAACACTGTTGTAGACAACCTAATTGATACAATTCACATCGGAGTCCGACTATTTCCTCAGATAAATAAGTTCTTTTTGACGTGAGATGACGTTAATGATAAAACTGTAGTTCTGCATTATACAATAATACACAGGTTTTATAAAAATATGCAGATTTATTGGTTACAAGATTATAAACATATACAAGTAAATAAACACAATGATACATGCAAATAAATATTTATATAGCATTGATA